>NC_057801.1:799055346-799059272 GCF_018294505.1 Triticum aestivum
AGCAGAGAGAAAGGGGGTGGGGAGGGGTGGGGGCTTACAGAGAGGGGAGAGATGGTGGCGGGGAGGTGCTCGGCAACGGAGAGGTAGGGGCGGCGAGGGTGGGCTCGGGATCGGGAGGCGGCGGTGCTGGGCGAGCTCGAGCAGCGGCGGTGAGGTCGACGGTGGCGGCGTGAGGTCAAGGGCGGCGACGGTGAGGTCGAGAGCGGCGGTGGGCGGCGGCGCTGAGGTTGAGGGCGGGCGGCGGCGGTGAGGGCAGGCTCGGGCAGCGGGGACAGAGGAGTAGGGGAAAGGGGGGAATGGAGGACTTAGCCAAATTTTGAGCCGGGGCGGGTGGTTAATTCAAAAGTAGTAGTAGCGCGTTCCAGAAAGCGCACTACTGCTACATTAGCTACAGCGCGTTCTGGTATACACGCTACTGCTACTCCTTTCTCTTTTTTCCCTTTTTCATTTATTTTTCTTCACATTTTATTTTTTTTCCTTTCACCTTATTCTATTTCTTTCATTTTGAATTACCTTTCTATTTGCTTTCCATTTAATTTTATATCCTTTAGCAGTAGCGAGCTTAGAAGAAAACGCGCTGCTACAAAGTAAGTAGCGGTAGCACGGTTCTATATGGATCGCTACTACTATGTGTAGCCTATCGGCTAAGCCGTGGGAATTATAGTGGTAGCGCTTGTTTCCGGACATGCACTACTGCTAACGTTTGAGCTATAGCGCGCTTTGCGTGAACGCGGTACTAAAAATTAGTAGTAGCACCCTATTTTAACTAGCGCTACTACTATACCTCGGTGTATAGGCTTTTCTCTCGTAGTGGGGGTCTGACAAACAAGGGAGCGAGGTCGAGAGAGACGTACGGAGAAAATGCATACATGGGGAGGAGAGAGTGTATGTTTGTCATAGAGAGATCCCCTGGAGATCGTGATGGGACTACATGGGTGGGAGAACAAGTGACAAGGTGTGTGCGCGATAGAAGATGCCCTGAGAGATATCGAGATGGACGTATGGATGGAAGGAGACAATACGTGTGTTCCTGATGGCTAGTAAGAGATAATCATACTTAGGACGGGGGGGAGTGCTTGCGCCTATGATGGAGTGAGGGATTATGGTACTTAGGGGGGGTGCGTGTCACATGGAGAGAGAACAAGGGCGGAGAGTGTTGGATGGGTCTATATGTATAGCGTGAGCGAGACATGTGTATGTGTGAACCAGGGAGATATAAGGTCAATTTGGCTTGCGTCCTGAGCATATTTTGCTTGGCCTGGGGTTGTGGCTGGATTTCATGCACGCTTGTTTGGTTGCTACCCTGTGAAAAAGGAAGCCCGCCTGGCCTGGATTCCCTTGCACTTTAATTAGCCTGGCTGGACTCTAGACACTGCAAGTAGCCTGGCCCAGGCGACCGATTTCGAACGCCTGGCCGTGCCTGGTCATGCGTCCACGAGGCTAACAGCAATCTGGATGGATATTAGCATTAAATAATTGCTGCATGGATTGATTGATGGGACGTTGATGCTTTGCCTGGCCCAGGCACGAACCAAACGCTTCAGCACCACACAAGCCTGGCTAGGCAGAAATATTTTACATCTCACGTCCACACCAGGCAGTACTAGCCATCAAGGCATGAGGGTCAAGTCACAAACCAAACCGACCAATAAAGTTTGAGAGAGATTGAGGAGCCCCGATAAAGCTGAGTGGTGCGTCAGATAGCTGAGAGGGCGAAAGAGATATTCCATCCGCTCGATAATGCAGTGCATGTAAATTTTTTAGAAGTCAAACTTTGGAAACTTTGATCAGGTTTGCACAAATGTTATTTATATCTACAATACCAAAGATACATCATAAAAAACTACATCTCATGGTGAATCTAATGGTATATGTTTGTCGTTCTAGATGTAATTTTTTTTCTTCACGTACATGGTCAAACTTTGTGATGTTTGACTTTTCAATAAATCTATATGCTATGGACCAAGGAGAGTGCCTAAGTCGAGACAGATCAAGTGCGTGTGAAGGAGAATGAGTAAGTGTGCAAAAAGAGTATGTGTGTGAAAGAGAAAGTGACAACAAACGATAAATTAGAGAGAGTGTGTGTTTTTTTTGTTTCTTATGCGAACATGTCACGCATGCATCTCCGAGATAGAAAAGCGAGGCGATGAGATACACGAAGATAGCTAGTGTGCGATTGTTTGCAATGGAGAGAGACACCCCTGTAGCACATGTCCAATAGAGGTCTGGCCAACAAGGAACAAAGGTCGAGGGGGACACATGGAGGACATGGACGCATGGGGAGGGAGAGAGGGTGTGTTTGTGATAGAGAGATCCCCTCGAGATCATGAGGGGACTATATGGGTGGGAGATCGAGGGAGGTGCGTGCGCGATAGAAAGATGCCCTGAGAGAAATCGAGATAGACCATGCACATGTTTGTGATGGAGACTAAGATTAGCTAGTCATATACATATAGGGGGGACTGCGCGTGCCTACAATTGAGTGAGAGACCATCATACTTGGCTAGCTAGGCATGAGATTGTGTGTGTGTGTGCGCGCGTGAGATGGAGAGAGAACACGGGAGAGAGATAGAGTTTTAGATGGGCCTATCGAGTGCGAGTGAGATATGCATGTGTATGTGTGACCCAGGTGGATGGAGAGTTTGAGAGAGGGGGGGAGAGCTCCGAGATGACAGAGTGGTGCTTGAGAGAGTTACGGGCAACGAGCAAAGGAATTTGTGTGCGTACGATGAGTGCACCCATGATATCTAGCTTGGACTAGCTAGAGTATCATACATAGTGTGCGAGAGAGACCTATAGATGGTGTATATATGCATGCAAACTAGAAAGACCCCCCCCCACACACACACACACAAAGAGAGAGAGAGAGAGAGAGAGAGATATGGAGAGAAAGGGAGATGGACCAACAAGGTTTTTGTGTCGGATGCGTGCGGCAGAATTCAAGATTGTCGAAGAGAGAGAGAGAGAGAGAGAGAGAGAGAGAACAGGAGTCCGCGAGAGGGGGAGGTCACGTTTTATGCATCAAAGACTGATATAAACCATGTTTCGATATAAACTTGCATTCAAATATTTAAATTGGAGAACATGTTGTCTGCAATCCACACATGAACGAATATATGCGTATATCAAACAAGTTCATTAATTTGGCTTTCAACATGTTCATGGAGTACTATAATACTGTACAACATGCTACTTGATTGAGGTGTTCAATTTTGGATTTAGTTCACTATTTTGACCTAGTGAACGAGCTATTTCATTGAATCGAGATATTTCATTTTGGGTTTGATTCGCGTTTTTGAGTGGGTCAACTATTTGTCATATAGTAAATCGCTAGCAACGAGCATGTCAAAACACATTACTTCTGAGCATCATCTCTCCAACTAAAAAAGAAGTGGCAAGCTAATATTTCAAAATTTGATTTGAATCGACTTGGTAAGGTCGAGGTGGATGCTCGTTCTCCCAAAATTTGAACGAACCGTTAAACATCCTCTGCTTAGTGGAATTCGCCCGAGCAAATAAATGGGAGACGCGAAATTACCGTCCTATGTGGGACACGCATCAATTGTCCCATTGTACATCGAGGGTAGGTTCGTAACTTCATCCAAGCGCGCCTTCTCCTCGGTCGAAATGACCTATGCCGAATAATTCATAAACCATGGTCGGCAAAACATGCTCTCCTCACCCGAAATAGCTCGCGCCCACTATTTCAAAACACGCTCTCCTCGCCCGAAATCGCTCGCACCCACTATAGTTCAAAACACGCCCTCCTCGCCCAAAATTGCTCCCGCCCACTATTTGGGGAGAAGCAAAGTTACTTTACTATCCTCGACCCTCAGTACACAGACCCAAGCCGAGAAGCCTAAAGGCAGGGGTAGAACTGTAACTCCCCCTCACATTTCAGACAAATGCATCCGTAAGACATGGTT
>NC_057801.1:799059638-799070769 GCF_018294505.1 Triticum aestivum
ATACCTCGTGGGTGCCAAATCACCTTCTCCCCGGGAAGCTCCCTTCTCCCAAGCCGTGAAACCTCAGCCCCTCCTCCATGGCGCCCCCCACCGCACCAATTTCACAGCCGCCCTCCTCCCTAATGCCGAAGACGTTGTCCATTTGTCGTCGTGCACTGGGTCGTGTACCTCTTACTCCGTGCTGCTGGAGCTGCCTCGATGACGGCTGCGTGAACCGTACCGGAGCTGATTCACCCTCGCCGTTGTTCACGGCGCTGGAGCGGCTCCAACTTCGTATCCGTCCAGAGTCCCGGCGTTGCTTCCCCGTAGCCATCGACCGTCATGACATCCTTGTTTCCCTGCCGCCGGTCGCCACGCAATTGCGCCGGCCTCACCGACTCGGCAGCTGGACCTTCCTACTTCACCATGCCGCCAGATAGGTCGCACCCTCATCTTAAATCACTTTATTTAGGCGTCAGTTGTCTGAATTTTTATTCTGGGCCAATCGATTCCTAATGGGAAGCAGCACCCCTCGAGGCGGCGGAGCTCCTAGGCTGTCGGTTGGCTGATGTCTAAAGTAAGGGTGCGGGGCCGCAAGTTCGTTGTGGAAGCAGCGCTTAGATGGCTATCTTTTAGAGTTGCGTGGGTTGAAGGTACTGCCGCCGCCGGATCTGGATGACAGGGAGTCTTTGTGGATTGGCCCGGGGGAGGCGCAACCACGGCAGTGCGGTGGGGCGGGGAGCGGAGTTTTGGCCGGGGCCACGGACAGCGGAGGCAGGCTGCTCTGCCGTTGGTCGCTGGCTCTTTGGGGAATATTCCAAACAGTGTCAGCCGGGAGGCACAAGACGGCCATCAAGCCATCCGGCGTAGATCAGACAGTACCAAAATAAAATAAAATTGTGTGACCTCAATTTAGTTTTCAGTCAACAGACGTGTGACCACTCTCGTACCTTGCTGTTGATCTCATAATGTATATTTCTTCAGATCAAAGAGATATGTCGTTCTTAACATTATGCGTTATCTGCATCTTCAGACACACCGTCTTCCGACTCACCGCAGTTGCTCCAACAAGGGAAGCATACACCAGAAGGGAGCTATAGTCCCGACTCAACAATTCCCTGCATCGAATGCATGTGCCCGACATGGACAGCCACAACAACTGCAGGGCCATCAACAAGTCAGCACATGATGCTCACTCCTATGGATGGCAGCCAGATAGGTTGTACCCTTATCTTACTTGTGTGGAACATTTATGGCTTTGTTATTCATCTAAGCATGGAAAATAGATCATCACATTTCAATGTATATTCATACTGATCTCTTACGGGTCTTGTTCAGGAGTTAACGTCGTTCCATAGTTCAGCTAAGATACTTGTTCTTTAGGTAATGATGTTCCATAGTTATCATCCATCAGCTAATGCTATCCCACAGGCTGGTGATTATAGTATTATACCACTTCTAGTATTACCTATGTTGTTCTTTAATACTTTTGTGTGCCATCTAGTTAATCTCGAGTACAAACGATACATATTCTGTAGCTTTCATTTGTGTTCTCCCTTTAGTTTATGAGACCTGTTGCTGCTAGTTAACCCCAGTCCTACTATTTATGTCATCTCCTACATGCACTCATTACATAAATCTAACTATTAGTTGTCTTCCATGCATGTCAGATATAATTGCACACACTGATATATCCACAAGAACCTCACAGAGCAATGTAAAGGCCAATAAACTTGAGGTCAATGATATCCAATATGACGGAACATGTAAAGCCAGTTCTTCAGAAGACTTGCAGAAAGATGATGAATCCTCTTCACCCCACAAGGTCCTTGCTCTAACTTGGCCTGTGATATGGGTACAACATGCATATAATGTCCTGGAGTGTATCTACTTTGTTGCAATGCCATGTGCTTAGCATGCTGATCATGCATGTAAATATGTCATGCCTTCCTGTTTTTCAGTACCTATTCCATTCAAGATAACATGTTTTCAAATTCAAGTACTGTCATTCTACTGTATCGCATCTGCTTAATTTGGACATCATGCTTCTGAATATCTTATACATTGTTATTCATTAGTATGTACTTCATCTGTCTACCATACCATGTGTTTTTTTACATTGAAGGGGTGTTCTAGTTCTCTATTGCAAGGCCATCTTAGTTTCCCAATCATACACGTGTATGTTGCCTTAGTTATTTCTATATGTATTCCGCTAGCATACAGTTTTACATTCAACTAGTGTGTTTTTGCCGTGTTGTCCTGTCGTATCCCTAGCTCTTACACCATACTCCCACCGTCCGGATTACATGTTGCCGAAATGGATAAAAAAGAATGTATCTAGAACTGAAATACGCCTAGACCCATCCATTTTTTTCCGGATAGAGGGAATACATGTCAATATGTCATGCCTTTCTATTCTTCAGTACCTATTCCATCTCTCTGTTGTAGCATGTTTTATAATTAAAGCACCATTCTTCTATACAAGGCATGCAAGAGGAAGACGGCTATGTTAGAATCTGAAGGGTTACAAACAAGGCCTTTGCAAAAGATCCGAACGCCGGGAGATAATAAACCAACTCCAGTTTTTATAGATACTGCTCCAGCACAGAGAAACCCAACTCCTACTGATAATAAGCAGATTCCAGTGGCCAAAGAACTAGTCCGCTCTAGTCCAGCAAAAATATGTCAACTCCATTCTAAGAAGCGTGTGCGAATCCTTGCATCATGAAATTTTATAGCATGCTGATCATACTTTATACATGTTTCTTACCCATCTCTGTTTTAGAAAATAAGCTTAACAGATAGAAGAATTTCTGCACTGGTATCGTATGTGAGGAAAGATTCTTGCAGGAATTCTCTGTGCTCCAATGCAAATGTAAGTACCTGTTGTATATCACTATATTTTACATCAGCATGTATTTTGTTAATCGGCGTGAATCCAACCTTTATCTGATCTAAATTTAGTTGTAGCAAAATGTATGATTAAAGGCTAGAATGTTGATTTTTGTAAGGAAAACTCCCTAGTAGTTTTGCATCTTGAGCTGCATGAGTGTACTATCTCATATCAGTGGGTTTGAATACTTTGGTTCTGCAGTGGGTTTTCAGTGTTTTTTTACTGTGTTGTCCTGTCGTATCCCCAGCTCTTACATCATACTCCCTCTGTTCTGATTACATGTCGCAGAAATGGATAAAACTGGATGTATCTAGAACTGAAATACGCCTAGACCCATCCATTTATTTCCGGATGGAGGGAATACATGTCAATATGTCATGCCTTTCTATTCTTCAGTACCTATTCCATCTCTGCTGTAGCATGTTTTATAACTGAATCACCATTCTTCTATATAAGGCATGCAAGGGAAGACGGCTATGTTAGAATCTGAAGGGTTACAAACCAGGTCTTTGCAAAAGATCCAAACGCCAGGAGATAATAAACCAACTCCATTTTTCATAGATACTGCTCCAGCACAGAGAAACCCAACTCCCACTGATAATAAGCAGATTCCAGTGGCCAAAGAACTAGTCTGCTCCAGTCCAGCAAAAGAATGTCAACTCCATTCTAAGAAGCTTGTGCGTATCTTTGCATCATGAAATTTTATAGCATTCTGATCGTATTTTCTACATGTTTGTTACCCATCTATCTTTTAGAAAATAAGGTTAAACGAGAGAAGACTTCCTCCATTGGGATCGTATTCGAGGAAAATATCTTGCGAGAATTCTCTGTGCTCCAGTGCTGATGTAAGTACCTGTTGTATATCACTATATTTTTACATCAGCATGTATTTTGTTAATCGGCGTGAATCTAACCTTTATCTGATCTAAACTTAATTTGTAGCAAAATGTTAAAGGCTCCAATGTTGATTTTTGTAAGGAAAACTGCCTGGTAGTTTTGCATACTGAGCTGCATGAGTGTACTATCTCATATCATGCACATTACTGAATTGTAGTGCTTCTCTGGTTGCTCATTCATTCACTGTGTCAATGTTGCTTTCGTATTACCTTACCTGGCTGATGATAGTTGTGCCATATTGTGTTAATTTTGTGTAGGCTAGTTGCCCAAACGTTCGTTGTGTAAATGTTGCTTTCCTATTATCTGACTTGGCCAATGATAACAATGCTAGTGTGTTAATTTTGTGTAGGCTGCTGAAGATAACAAGACAACCTTTGAAAATAGCAAGGCAACCCCATTGTTTCTTTCCAGTAAATCTAGGCTAGCTAAGATGGCAATAACTCATGATTAATCTATTTGGTTCCCGTCCTAATTTATGTTATGATGCAGTGGTCGAGACACTCTCCACTATCAATAATACAAGCATGCCAAAATCGCCATCTGAATCTGTTCAGTATCCTCTATCCCGAATGCAACAGAATAAATGTATGTTTGTGAACCAATTAATGGCTGAAGCAATGATGGAAATGGTGGATGAATCAGAGGTGCAGAGTCGTGCGACACAACAACTGATCAATGTTTTCAGAGACAGTGTAGCAAAGCAGCAAGAACTTGCCCACATGCTTATGGGCATCATCTGTGCTGAGGTTGCAGATTGTGACGTTGTACATGGCTAGGTTCTGCTCATTTATTTGCACTGGCATCAATTTTTGATTGCCCAGTGGATGTAATTTCCTGTAATATATGCTGGATGTGCAACGTTATTCCCTGTATGTCGTACCTTTGCTTGATCGGTTTTGGTCCAGTGCATAATTGCTCGTCGTAATGGGCTCAAATTATCTAATTTGGCCTAAAGACATGTACGAACTTTAGTGGGCCCATTAAGTTAATGCGCCGTTACTAGGCCGAAAGTTAATGGTCGGCCCTCTTACCTCCCGGGTCGTTAACAGGCCGACATCGAAGCGGGCAACAAGTGGGCCCAATTTATTTCACGGGCCGTTAACAGACCGTTACTAAGTTTGGGCTACATATGGCCCAACTATATTGTAGGCCTTTAGCGGGTCGAAAGAGACAACGGGCTTGTACTGGACCATGAAGAGCATGGGCCGCTAAGAGGCTGAAAGTCAGGTCGTATTGTAAATGGCCCAACTGTGTTGTGGGCCTTTAGCAGGACGAAAGAGAAACTGGGCTGGTATTGGACCATGAAGGGCATGGGCCGTTAAAAGGCCAAAACTAAGGTCCGACTACAAATGGCCCAACTCATTTATGGTCCATTAACAGGCCGAAAGGCACATAGGGCCGGGAATTAACCCGACACTTAAATGGGTCGCTAAAGGCCAAAACTCAGGTCCGACTACAAATGGCCCAACTGATTTATGGGCTGTCAACATGCTGAAAGTGACACCGGGCCGGAAATTGGCCCAACACTTAAATGGGCCGCTAAATGGCCGAAACTCAGGTCCGACTACAAATGGCCCATCGGATTTATGGGCCGCCAACAGGCTGGAAGACCCACCGGGCCGGAAATTAGCCCAACATTTAAATGGGTCGCTAAAAGGCCGAAAGATGTACATCCTGAAAATTGGCCCATCCATTGAATGGGCCGTTAACAGGCCAAAATCTCATCGGGCCGATATTGAGCCCAAATATATAGCGCGATGTTAATGGGCTCAAACTGACGATGGGCTGCAATGGTGTCAAATCTTTAACGGGCCGTTGACGGGCCGAATTGGCACATCTCGTATGGATCGTGGGCTTAAATGGACCTGACACAAGTAGGCCTTATATGGGCCGGCCTGCTAATTATTACTGGGCCGGCCTTTTTTACCGGAATGGGCCACTGTTGGACAGTGCCACATGTCGACCTATCATAGGCGTCTCCTGTCCAATGAGTGGATGACATCTGTCCCAACGGTGAGGCAACACGTGTTTCCTGGGGCCAATGATGATTTTACATGTGGAAAATCTCCATTGGTCAGGGCTGTTAAAGGGTTATCGGATCCAAAACCAGACCCGATAGCTTAACAGCGTTCCGTTATGGTGGATGCCATGTGTCGGTTGATACGTCTCCAACGTATCTATAATTTATGAAGCATTCATGCTATATTACTATGTGTTTAGAATGATTATGGGCTTTATTATACACTTTTATATTACTTTTGGGACTAACCTATTAACCGGAGTCCAAACGGAATGAAACCTTCGGCATCGTGATTTTTTGGAAGAATATCATCCTGGAGGCTTGGACATCAAGTCAGAAGACCCTCGAGGAGCCCAGGAGATAGGGGCGCCCCCCCCCCCCCCTACAGGGTGCGGCCCCCTGTCTCGTGGGCCCCTCGAGCACCTCCCGACCGACTTCTTTTGCCTATATATTCCCTCGTACCCTAAAACCATCAGATATCAAGATAGATCGGGAGTTCCGCCGCCGCAAGCCTCTGTAGCCACCAAAAACCTCTCGGGAGCCCGTTCCGGCACCCTGTCGGAGGGGGGATCCATCACCGCTGGACATCTTCATCATCCCGGCGCTCTCCATGACGAGGAGGGAGTAGTTCACCCTCGGGGCTGAGGGTATGTACAAGTAGCTATGTGTTTGATCTCTCTCTCTCGTGTTCTCTCTCGTGTTCCCTCTATGGCACGATCTTGATGTATCCCGAGCTTTGCTATTATAGTTGGATCTTATGATGTTTCTTCCCCTCTACTCTCTTGTGATGAATTGAGTTTCCCCTTTGAAGTTATCTTATCGGATTGAGTCTTTTATGAGAACACTTGATGTATGTCTTGCCGTGTTTATCTATGGTGACAATGGGATATCATGTGCCTCTTGATGTATGTTTTGGTGACCAACTTGCGGGTTCCGCCCATGAACCTATGCATAGGGGTCGGCACACGTTCTTGACTCTCCGGTAGAAACTTTGGGGCACTCTTTGAAGTACTTTGTGTTGGTTGGATAAATCTGAGATTGTGTGATGCATATCGTATAATCATGCCCACGAATACTTGAGGTGACAATGGAGTATCTAGGTGAGATTAGGGTTTTGGTTGATTTGTGTCTTATGGTGTTATTCTAGTACGAACTCTTTAATAGATCGATCCGAAAGAATAACTTTGAGGTGGTTTCGTACCCTACCAATCTCTACGTTTGTTCTCCGCTATTAGTGGCTTTGGAGTGACTCTTTGTTGCATGTTGAGGGCTTGTTATATGATCTATCTATGTTATTATTGTTGAGAGAACTTGCACTAGTGAAAGTATGAACCCTAGGCCTTGTTTCCTATCATTGCAATACCATTTACGCTCACTTTTACCACTTGTTATCTTGCTGTTTTTATAATTTCAGATTACAAAAACCTATATCTGCTATCTATTTTGCACTTGTATCACCATCTCTTCGCCGAACTAGTGCACCTATATAATTTGCCATTGTATTGGGTGTGTTGGGGACACAAGAGACTCTCTGTTATTTGGTTGCAGGGTTGCTTGAGAGAGACCATCTTCATCCTATGCCTCCTACGGATTGATAAACCTTAGGTCATCCACTTGAGGGAAATTTGCTACTGTCCTACAAACATGTGCACTTGCAGGCCCAACAACGTCTACAAGAAGAAGGTTGTGTAGTAGACATCAAGCTCTTTTCTGGAGCCGTTGCCGGGAAGGTTAGTGCTTGAAGGTATATCTTTAGATCTTGCAATCGAATCTTTTTGTTTCTTGTTTTATCACTACTTCAGTTTATAAAAGAAAACTACAAAAAAAATGTAGTTAAGTTTGTCTCATACGCTTCATCTTTTTAATATCTTTCGTGAGTATGATGAAAAGGAAAATTGTGCTCAAGTGCTAGAAGAAGAAATATATAGAATGTTTGGTACTAGATCCTTGTATGATGAGCATGACTGCAATGTTGTTAGTATGAATTCCTTGAATATCCATGATGCTAATGATATGCAAAGCCACAAGCTTGGGGAAGCTATGTTTGATGAATATGATATTTTTAATCCCCCAAGTTTTGATGAGAATATTTATTTTGATGAAAGCATGCCTCCTATTTATGATGATTATATTGATGAAAGTGGGTTTGGAAGAGTGTCAACTTTAGGAAGTAGTGATCCCACTATTTTTGAGGATGTTGAATCTTATTGTGATGAACATGAAAGTGGATTTGGAAGAGTGTCAACTTTATTTAGTGATGATTCCACTATTTCGGAAGTGGTTCCAATTGATTATGAGAACAAAGCTGCTATCTATGATGATTATTGTGATGACTTGTATGCTATTAAGAATAATGATAACCATGAAACTTGTCATCATGATTTTAGTTTTCAATTGGATTATGCCTTGCATGATAATTATTTTGTTGAGTTTGCCCCCACTACTATTCATGAGAAGACATTTGCTTATGTGGAGAGTAGTAAATTTCTATGCTAGTAGATCATGAAAAGAATGATTTAGGTGCTGGTTATATTGTTCGATTCATTCATGATGCTACTGAAAATTATTATGAGGGAGGAATATATGCTTGTAGGAATTGCAATAATGTCAACTTTCCTCCCTATGTGCTTAAAATTTTGAAGCTATGCTTGTTTTGCCTTCCTATGCTAGTTGATTATTGTTCCCATAAGTTGTTTGCTCAAAAAATCCCTATTCATAGGAAGTTGGTTAGACTTAAATGTGCTAGTCATATACTTCATGATGCTCCCGTTATGTTTCAATTCTTATCTTTTATGTGAGCATCATTGCCATCATCATGCCTAGCTAAAAAGCCATTAAAGAAAAGCGCTTGTTAGGAGACAACCCAATATTTATCCTTACTGTTTTTGTGTGTCCACATTATTATTCTACTGTAATAATCATGTTTTATAGCTTTTGTTTCAATAAAGTGCCAAGTAGAACCTTTGGGAAGACTTGGGTGAAGTTTATGTGATCTTGCTGTAAAAAACAGAAACTTTAGCCCTCACGAGAATAGCTGTCATTTTTTACTGAAGAGTGATTTTAGATTAATTATTTTTGAAGATGATTATTAGACAAATTACTCAGGTCCAGCAATTTATTTCAAAAATTTTGGTGTTCCAGAAGTATACGTTTGATACAAATTACTACAGACTGTTCTGTTTTTGACAGATTCTATTTTCATTGTGTTGTTTGCTTATTTTGATGAATCTATGGCTAGTATTAAGTGTTATGAACCATATAGAAGTTGGAATACAGTAGGTTTAACACCAATATGAATTTAGAATGAGTTAATTACAGTACCTAAGTGGTGGTTTTATTTTCTTATACTAACCGAGCTTACGAGTTTTGTTTTGAGTTTTGTGTGGTTGAAGTTTTGAAGTTTTGGGTAAAGATTCAATGGACTATGGAATAAGGAGTGGAAAGAGCCTAAGATTGGGGATGCCCAAGGCACCCCAAGGTAATATTCAAGAACAACCAAGAGCCTAAGCTTGGGGATGCCCCGGAAGGCATCCCCTCTTTCGTCTTCGTTCATCGGTAACTTTACTTGGAGCTATATTTTTATTCACCACATGATATGTGGTTTGCTTGGAGCGTCATTTTATTTTGTTAGTGTTTGCTTGCTGTTAGTTAGAATAATGTTTTTCATCTTTAGTGTCAATAAAAAAGTCAAGGATAGCCTTTACCATGCTTATTTTGCTAGTATACATGTTGCTGTTTGAAAACAGAAAGTTTACCTCTGTTGCAAAAATTCTCTAGAAAATTAAGAGAATGGTATAACATTTAATCTTTTTGCATATTAAGCTATGATAAATTTATTACAGTGGGAATTTTAGTTCATAATTTTTGGAGTCAGGGAAGTATTGATACTCTTGCATTCTTTACAGACTGTACTGTTTTGGCAGATTGCTGTTATAGTTGCATTGATTGCATATGTTTGCTTGTTTAATGATTCTATTTGAGGATAGGAGTATTAAATATGCAGAGGCATTTAGTATGCAATGTTGAATAATAATTTTAGTGATTTTTTACAGTAGAAAATGATAAGGTTTTGCATTGGTTTATACTAACCTATCTCACGAGTTCTTGTTGAGTTTGTTGTGGATGAAGCTTTTGATAAAAAGAGAAACCATGATATAAGAGGAATTAAGGAGACACAAAAGTTCAAGCTTGGGGATGCCCAAGGCACCCCAAGATAATATTTCAAGAAGTCTCAAGCATCTAAGCTTGGGGATGCCCCGGTAGGCATCCCACCTTTCTTCTTCAACAACTATCGGTTAGTATCGGTTGAACCTAAGTTTTTGCTTCTTCACATGAGTTGTGCTATCCTTGCAATGTCATTTTATTTTGTTTTGCTTGCTGCTTGAATACAATACCAAGATCTGAAATTCTTTAATGAGAGAGCGTCTTCACATAGTTACGTAATTATTTCGCTACTCATTGATCTTCACTTATATCTTTTTGGAGTAGTTTGTCATTTACTCATGTGCTTCACTTATATCCTTTGAGTAAATTGTTGAATAAGTTGATTGTCATAAATCTGAAATTATATATGCCGCATTTGCTTATCCCATGGGGAGTTATGACTTCACATCTAAGAAGTAGAGGTTGTAAATTTATTGACGGTTAGCAAGCATTGTTTTAGTCATTTGAACAATTCATGAAAGAATATTGAAGGAAGAGAGATTTCACATATAAATATATTATCATAGACATCTTTTATAATTGTGAGCACTCATTAAGTATGACATGCTAAAGAGTTGATGTTGGACAAGGAAGACAACATAATGGGTTATGTTTTCTCGCATCTCAGTTAAAGTATATTGTCATGGATCATTCAAACATGTTGAGATTGCTTTTCCCCCTCATGCTAGCAAAAAAAATTCCTAGCACCAAGTAGAGGTACTACTTGTGCTTCCAAATATCCTTAAACCCAGTTTTGCCATGAGAGTCCACCATACCTACCTATGGATTGAGTAAGATCCTTCAAGTAAGTTGTCATCGGTGCAAGCAATAAAAATTGCCCTCTAAATATGCATGACTTATTAGTGCGGAGAAAATAAGCTTTGTACGAACTTGTTATGGAAGCAATAAAAGCGACGGACTGCATAATAAAGGTCCATATACAAGGGGAAATATAAAGTGACATTCTTTCACATTAAGATTTTGTGTATCCAACCCTAAAAGCGCATGACAACCTCTGCTTCCCTCTGCGAAGGGCCTATCTTTTACTTTATGTCTTTTACTTTATGCAAGAGTCAAGGTGATCTTCACCTTTCCCTTTTTCATTTTATCCTTTGGCAAGCACTTTGTGTTAGGGTGAT